>NC_039261.1:24032024-24039524 GCF_003368295.1 Carassius auratus | reverse complement strand
GCCACTGGCCACTCGATGAGTGAAAATTAAGTAAATAAAATGTTAATTTCTGCTTTGTGCTGTTTTGTTTCCCCACAAAAATGTCAAATATTTTGTTTTTTAAATCTCCACTAGCCTCATCAAGCAGAGCTGTGTGTGTGTGTGTGAGCTCCTCATACCCCTGCGAGCTGACTGCCGGCCAGCATGAGTTGTGTGTGTGGCAGAGCCGGCTGAGCTGGAGGAGCGTGAACACTGGTCATCTCAGCAGTCTCCTCGGCTTTCACCTATCAAACACATTCAGAAACATCAATATGTGCATATGCATATAATAAACACTCACAAAAACACTAATAATATAACACTCTTGACACACACTTACACAGAAAATCACTTAAAAAGCAACAATATGAAACACACATAAAATGCATCTAGCAATATAAAATTAATATAAATTATTTTTTTATCATGCAGTTTCTGTAAAAGTATTTTAATTTAATGATGAAAAATCCATTAAAAATGCACACTAAATACTAAGACTAAAAGCAGCATTATTCATTTTGATTCCCTTATCACTATCAAATGAACAGTGAATCATTTGTTACTGGTACAGCTGGTTTGTAACTGATATGCAAATTGCCACTTCATGTCTTTTCCTGACAAAGACAAAACCACACACAGAGTCCATTTCCATGTGTAAACACACACACACACACACACACACACACTTCCAGTTATTCATCTGATTACTCACCGATTCAAGAGAAGACAATTAGTTCAAATCGTTTAATCGTAAATATCAATCCAGAATCTCTCTGCTAACTACAACTGTCTCTTTTTACCTCACTTCTGATAGATCCATCTCCTTATAAACATTGTTCACGCGTCAACCCTCTCTCCCTCCCTCTCTCTCTCTCTCTCTCTCTCTCTCTCTCTCTCTCTCTCTCTCTCTTGTATCTTGTCTGGCATCTTGTAAGGAATGCAGCTCAAAATGACAGAAGGAATCTCATTTGCATATTACAACTTTAACGGAGAATTACCTGAGGCTATCCATGTCAGCAAAAATGGATGTTACTTAATAATAAGACATCCACACACACACACACACACACACACACACACACCTTTGTGTTGCTGGGTGCAGGAGACAGGCAGAAAGGACTTGTTTTCATCGGCTGGGTCTGAATGAGACGGGAAAACTGATTAATCTCACTGGACTCAACTGGATAACTTTAGGTGGAATAAACAATCTAAAACAGAACATATCAAAATGTTAGGCTTAAAAAGTCACTGTTTGTTGATTTAGATCTCAGGTTCTCAGTCAAATACACTTTAGACAATAAAGGTTTTTGCAACTGTGCCATAAAAAAAAACATTTTAGGTTCTTCAAAGAACATTTAAGTGAACAGTTTTTTTTATTAGTGTGACACATTTTTTTTATAATTTAAAGGACTTCCACTATAAATAGGCTTATGAAGAATGGAAAGATTCCATGGATGTTAAAGATTCTATATGGAACCATCAAGACTCCACAGGTCCCAAAAGTGTGTTTTTGCAGTGATGCAATAGAAGCAGCATTACCGGATCCTCAAAGAACCTTTCAGTGATCAGTTCTTAAAAGCACTGCTATTTTCTGGTTCTGAATATTGATCTAAAGAAACTTTTCCACTATAAAATAACTTTTTTTGCAATGGAAAGATTCTATGGATGTTAAGGTTTCTACATGGAACCATCGTTGAAAACAAAACCTAACACACGATCAACGCACTGTTCAATATTCATTCACTGTGTAATTCTCACACTTTTATTGCATCTATCAATACTGTTAAGGCAGTAAGCAACAGACTTCAGACTTCAAAGAGGGAAAATGAAGATGTTAGTCTCGGGACTGTCCCTGCGTTCACCTGGGATGACATTTGCAAATGACGAATGCTGCGTGTTGATATTAAAAGAAAGGTTTGATCCGTTGGTTAATGATACTGATTCTAAGAACATACATATATGGTTTTTAGCATCTTTTGCCACACAAGCTAAATATATGTATTTAGATTTTCCTCGAAATCAAGTCTTTGACGACCCAGATCAAGACAGTTAGGTTCCTCCAGAGAACCGATTATGAACGTCTTTCATTTTTGTGTTAAAACACATTAATTGACATCTAACCACTAATAAAAAACATGGACTAAAAGATGTTCACACACCTGATCGCTGGCTTCTGGACTGTTCCTCTCAGAGTCTGTAGAAACACACACACACACACACACACACACACACACACACACACACACAGACATGAAGGACACATCAGGTCAGAATAGCGCCTCAGGCTTCGGCCCTCACATCAACAAAAGCGTGGTCTGGTTAGCCAGAGGCATTGCATTATTGGAATACCATTGAGCGTTTAACCTGGCTTACTGTATACTGCTGTGTGTGTGTGTGTGTGTGTCAGAATGGGGCTACGGCTGACTAAAGTGTTCTGCGTGTGATTCAGACCAAGTGGAAAATGTGAGAATTATGCCAAAAGAAAATCTCATAACACTTACACACACACACACACCTAGGAACAATTATGATAAAACACGCTTACACATGCAGTGTTTCAAAATCATCACACAAACCTCTACATCTTTATGATTTCACATACAGTACTAATAGCAATAATTAAACAGATTTTCTAGACAACAGAACACATTTCTACTACATCTGAAAGCGTTCGGGCTCACGCAGGCCTTCAGTAAGCATTGGTAATATTGATTTGTACCTGTACTGTCCACTGGAAGCTCAGTCCCCATCTTGTCCTCGATGGCTTTAGACATCCTGATATCTACTGAAACAGAGAGAGAGAGAGGCATTAGCTTTGAAAAGCTTCTCTGTCAATCTATGCATGAGAAGTCATGCTTTCAAACATTAGCATGTCTACTGTAGATTTTGAAACTGCTTAGCCTAATTTATTTGTTGACACATTTGCATAAAATTGCAAGATTACATAAAATAAGAACAATGTTGTTTTTTGTTACCTGAATTACACTTTTAGACATGCTGAAGAATATTTAAAAATAAATAAAAGCAATCTGTGAAATATCTATTTAACTATTTATTAGTAAAACTACTTTACTAAAGCTAAAATTTTTGATAAAACAATATGAATTCATATTAACTTTAAGGAATCTAGAATGACAGAAGAATTCAGATTTAGCCAATTTTGTCAAATACATTTATACAAATACTGTCACCTTATTTTAAAATCCCCAAATACTGCTTTTCATATTTTCATCATCTATAGAATTTAAACAACAACAAAAATGTTTTTTAATCTAATTAAGCATAGCTAAATATCATACAATGCATTCAAAAAATCTGACAGATTATTTAAATGACCTTTAACTAAAAACAATATATTGTATCATTATAAAATACAATAATATAACATAATAAAAGAATAATAATATATAAAATACATTTAAAATCACAGTATTAATAACAACCTCATCCAAACCAAAACCTCTAATTATCACCCTAGCATCAAAAGTCACAGAATTCAGCGACTGCTCTATCTGTCTTTCCTTTGTCCTTTCCTTTTCTATTTCATTCTGTTTTGGTGCTGTTTGACACTCTCTTCATCCTAATACAGCACCTGCGCCTCCCAGAGAGCAGCAGGGATGCAGGGGCATGTCCCATCCTGCACGCCATCATTCATACAGATACACACTCACACACACACTAACACACCCACAATAGCTGTTAATGCGGACAGGAGAGGATCTCATCCCCCGAGAGCACGTGTTGCACTTCGCAGGAGGATAACAGCTTCTCTCTTTCTTACTCACGGTGAAATTGATGGCCACCTCAGACCATCTACACGGCCATTTCCAAGAACAAATTGATTTCCCTGTCCAGTTTACTTCATGTTAACTAAGTTCATATTACAAGGCTGGAACGTGTATGATGAATATCTGATCTGTCATAAAGATGATTTGTACGGAAGCACTCATTAGCGAAAAGGAAGGAACGCAAAATTAAAATAAGAGCATTTTAGAAGATGCATGCAAACAGAAAAGTTAACAGGCGTTCACGTAAACAAGAACAGTTATTATACAAACATTAATAAATGTAACTAAAAATTTATATTTATATGCACTGAAAAATATAGGTGGGGAACCAGATTTTACTGAGAAATTGCTAGTAAATTTTACAGATAAAAACAAATGACATGTAAAATTTAAATAAATGTCAAATTTTGAAATTTATTTTTTTTCTTATTAAAGATACTCTAATGATGTTTTATTTAAAAAATAATAAGAGTTTGAAAATACATTTTTACAGCATGGTAATAATCAGTGCGATAAAATAAAATCAAAACACTTTCAGCAACTTAAGTCTCGACTAATTATGTAACGACATTCAAAAAAATATTTTTGAAGGTAAATCTTCGCGAAATTTACTTTGAGCGAAAGAGTTTTCTACACACATTTTTTTTAGTCAGGATATTATTCAACATTTCAATTAGACAAAAAAAACCACTACTTAAACATTTCATCCAATGCCTGAAATTGATCTTAAATGCATGAATGTTTAAAAACGATCAAGAAAAGTCATTCTCGAGCAATTCAACTTAAGGTTCACTACAAACAATCACTGACACACATGCACACAAAGCATCATTTTGAACCTGATATTCAAGTAATTTAGAAAAGGCTATTTTAGTGATGCATTATGAGGTTGTGTGTTTTGTGACTCACCGGAATGTTTTTTGCTCAACTCTCTCTGTCCTCGATCACTCGATGAGAACACCTCCTTCACTCTATATGCCACTACACCGGCCGTGGGCGCTTTTTTCTTTTTTTCTTTTTGGTGGTTCACAATTTTCACTTGCTTAGTCATAGAAGGCAGACTCAAATTAAAGCCACTTTCCACCCGAGGCAAACGAAACCTCCATCCTCCGCCGCCACCTCATTCGAGTGTGTTACTAAATCAGGATCAATTACTCAATGATATCGATAGTCAAATGAGTGGAAATTAAAGAAAAGTTTTGATCACCTGCTTCCAGACAATCACACCGGTGAGGTGAACCAGAGATATAAATCACACTCAAAGTGCCACTGAGCTGTTTTGTTCATGATAGCGAGGTGAATCTGACGTGCTGGTTGCAGAAAAGTGTGTGGTACTTCCTTCATCTGAGCATCAGGACTCGAGACCCTCCCTGTCTTAAAAACAAAGCTTCCAGGAAACTCTTTTGAGACCCACAAAGAGTTTCTTGTTCTGAGTTTCTTTAGAAAACTATTGATGCTCTGCTGCACGAATGCAAAACTCTGATCTGAAGAACCATAAACAACTTTTTTATGATCGCTAATCAACCATGAACATAAAGAAACCTTCATACAGTAGCTAAAGTGTGGTTTGATAATGATACGTTAATATAATGGATTTCCTTAATTAAAATTAATTATAATTTAACTTACACAATGTAATGTGTTTCAGGACTAAAGGAAATGTCACAAACCTAATGTATAATGTCCTGATGTTTGTCTTCTAGTCTGGGTTCTGTGTTACTTTGAGAAATATTAAAGTGTGTTTGGTTTTCATAACTTCATAACCATAAACTATTAACATTTGTAAGGTGAGTTACAGTATATTTCATGTAATCATGAAATCGGTCTTCATATTTTAGTCCATATAAGCCAATTACAGCCAGCTTATTGCTTTAGTCTGAATATTATATTGAATAAAAATGTTAAAAATATAATATTATTTAACATGTTGATGTTGCAAATATTTTAAGTATTTTATTTCCAGTAGCCTATGTGACGTATATAAAGAATTATTTTCCTTTCAAATATTTTTGCACACTATTTGTTTCCTGCTGTGTTGAATAAAAGGTATTTTACACGCTAGCTGTATGTTCGTCGAAAGCCTGTGGTTTATTTTAGTAACGACTGACCTTTTTATTCGAAGGACATAACAAACATGACTAATTAACCAAAAACCTCAGGAAGCCAAACTGGAAATATCATTCCGATGACACAGCTATGAAATATAAAATAGTGTGAAAAACGTGAAGGTTCACATGCAGTGGATTCTGTCAGTATTACCCACAAGCCTCTGTGCTGTGTGAGTCAGAGTAGTGTCACCCCATTTCCTGTTTAAACGTGTGGCCTTCCACTCACTCTCATCTCACACACACACACACACACACCTCGAACGACAGAGTGAGAGATTTTCTTGGAAAAACTCATCTTCGCATCACATCTTCATAAAGGGCATAAAACTGACCGAGGGAAACTAATTTACAAATCATGTTCTTAAATTAAATAATTTTTTCAAATGTATTTTTCAAATGCAAATTTTTAATTCATTGATAAAACTGATATGTATACCTAAAAAAACACTAAGTCATGTACTACACATAATATAAATATATACATAATAACATGTGCGTGTTTGAAAATTTGATTATGAATATGAAATTACCTTAATTAGTTAAATACAATTTTAATTCCATTTAGATTTCAATTTTAGCTTATAAATTACATTTTTAACTTTAATAAATTAAGAGGCATGTGATTTCATTTTGGAAAGGTTGTTACCATCAAATAATGAATAAAAAAAAAGTTAATTAAGTTAGTAAATTTAGTTAATGATAGAATATGTATTATTAGAGATAATAAGATGTATGTTTTGCCTATGGTTATATGTAGGTGCATGTACTGTTGTGGAAAAACAATATTGGAATAAATAACCAAAATCAGCCTGATTGGAGTAAAGCACAACTTATTCACAACAATAAATCCTTACGTGGACATCTTTAAAACAGCTCTTCACTTCTCCTCTTCAAATCTACAAGCTCAACTTTCCTAACAATATCTGGCTCCATGTAATATTGGCTTTTAATCTAATATAACTGAAACACCTGGAGCTTTTCTAGTTATAGAGTGACCTTAAGTATATAACAGCTGCTGTATAACAAAATACTAATGATACATACTTAGTGCCTCATCTCTCAAATATCCTTGTATATTAAAAAGTAATGGGAGTATGTACAGAATGTTTGCATAAACCAGGCCTCTACATACATTACACTTCATACACACACACACACACACACACACACACACACACTGATATTCTCCTCCAGAGGTTTGCCCCTGACATTTCATTACTTTCGGCCTCAGTCCAGTTAGTTTTGATGTCCTCTCATTAGCAGAGTCTGTTAGCGAAGGTGAAGCTAATTAACCCTTGCACCCCAACCCCCCCACCTCGAGAGATCATTAGAGGGAAGATAGAGCGAGATAAAGACACTGACTTACCTGGAATTCAGACATTTCGCCATAGCCGCCATTTCATAAATAAACCACAGCCTTCTGTCTGCGTCTGTCTGTCCGGGGTTATCAGTGAGCAATAAATACTTCAGTCCAGCTCACAGCGGCCTAACGAAGCTGACCAATCCTTGCTCTCAATGATCAATTTATGCAAATTACAGAATTAATATTCATACATTATTGAATATTAGATTCCATACCCAACACA